>NC_085139.1:70492060-70508244 GCF_024139115.2 Armigeres subalbatus | reverse complement strand
GAGTCAATTGTTGAGTTGGCCGAAGCTAGTTCGTGTCAAAAACCGTATATCTCCGCGGCCCACTAATTGACAAAATTAGTATTCTTTTGGTGTCAAATCTTTAGATGGCGAGTCCGATTTTCGTTCTGGTCATAGATGTTTTCGGGTGGGAAACATTCTCGACTCCATGAGCATTATGAATCCATTATGAATCCAATCCATCCACACAAAATACATATTCTTGCAATTGGCGGGCATTGAAAAACTTTGAAATAATAACTGCGGAAATGCCAACTCTAAGATGAAAAGCAGACCAAGTTCCATATGGAATGTAGAACCATCAAAGAAGAAGAAGATTATCCTCTTCAAAAATATGCATATGTATTCACGGAAGTAATTTTCCAGTTAAATTAACATTATTCATTGGTTCAACCTAAAACTGGCAACTTCTGCCACGGTCGGTCAGGTCAGAATATAACGATGCGGAAGTCTGTCCTAATGAAGATAGTTTATCCCTCCAAACTACAATACCGATTACCAGATTTTACATGCGGCTATGTATCCGTCCCTTGATAACGAAAGGATCAACTTTTCGCCAATATAACTGATTTGCACTCTCCTCTGCGTTGTTCAGCTTCGGGGATGGTGGTTGGTTAATCCCATGCGTTGGGAAACTTTCAACACCCGCAGGGCTTTGCACGCGTACCATCAGTACGAAAGTCTCACCACGCGGGTACAACAGCTGTTGAATCACTAATGAACCATCTTTTCGGAGACTTTGGTGACAAAGTTTTTGCATATTTAGCTGTGTGACAGCTTCTATTTGAATATTTTTAACCCGTACGCGTACGCCATGTCTTTATCAGTCCGCGCTATATGCACGATGTAATGAACTTTGTACTCCCAGGAAACTGTACATGACAAGTTCGCCTAGGAATCCAAGTTGAGTTTTTGTAACATTGGCGCCTCCCCAAAGCTCTATACGGACGACAAACGGCGTTGATGTGGATTGTAAATGGGCGAAACGAGGCGTGTTAGAATTTCCAAGACCGCCACTGACTGCCGGTACAAGGTGAGCGAGATTGGAAAATGGGTAGTGGGCGAACGCAAAAACAGCCATTCTCAGCATATCTCGTATAATGTATGCATAAAACTTCACCAAAGTGAGTGAAATAAATTTAACATAGTGATGAATTTTAATTATTTTGAATACATTATGGGAGAGGGTTGGGCAGATATCTGAGCAACAAACATAGATACATATATGTATGGGGAGTGCAGCGGCGAGTGTATTGCTCATCTACATTTCGTCATATGTATAGGAAAAGCTCTGAGAGGGCTTCTAAATTCACCAGTAGCTTCCAATGTAAAATTAAAAACCTTAAATAAATTAAATGATGGTAATACACTGCCTTTCTCGTAATTGGCTTCGACACTTCATCTTATTGGTATTGCATCCCCCACTGGGACATTGCCGCCTCGCAGCTTAATGTTCATAATTGACAACTTCGAGGGTTGTAAGCCGAGTTATCATCCGTATATCATGAGGCTAACAAAGATTTATGCCCTGGGAAGTCAAGAAAATTTCCAATCCTAAAACTTCCAAGACCGAGCCGGGAATCGAACCCAGCTATCTTCAGCATGGTCTTGCGTTGTAACCGCGCATTTTACCGCACAATTCGACGATTCGACACTCATAATTGTTTAACCGATACACCATTTTCTTCAAAACATTGAAACACCTCCACCGCATTCAACTCGGTCCATAGCTGTACGCTGTACGTCTGTACGTCACTACCCGAGCAAAGTCGGTTAACAAAATAAGAGCAAATTGATATTAAACTCTGTTGTTGAGATTATATTGAAAACAAAATTTGATGTCAATGGTTAGTTAATACAAATTGACATCGGAACATGTTTTCAATATGCATTCCTCAGTTATCATAATGATAGCAGCTTTACATTAAAATTAGCTGTCTATTATCTAAAATGTGTTTTACGAAAATTACAAGCAATCCTGCAAACAAAATATGATGTTGTTGTTATGAATGGTCATTAAAATAATCTAGTTGAATACCCATTTTGGTATCAAATTAAAAACCGTATGATATCAAATATAGTAATCATGTTGATTTCATTGATAGCAAAATTTGTTTTCAGTATGATTTCACAGTGTAAAAATATGCTCTCATTTTTGCTGTGTTAACCGTTAATCCATACAAAACGAGATCAACTGGAGTAATCAAATAGTTGACATCATGACAGCAAATTTTTATTTCAATTTGATTTCAAACTTTGCTTGGGTATGCACCCTAACCATCTTCTTCTTATTGGCATTACATTTATAATGAAAGTCCCCAAAGTACATGGTAGAAAGAGACTCAGGAGAACACATGCAGCCACCCACCACGATTTGTATCGGTGGTCGGTGGTCTGGTGACTGCCGAAAATGATACCAGCAGAGAAATTCGAAGACGCATCGTGTCGTCGTATTGTCATGCCTCCACTAAAACATAAAACTTCACCATCATAAAACTTCAGTATATGGCATCACTGCCGCATTGTGTTAATTGTGCGTTTCACTGAGATATTTTTTGAAGTTTTTTTATGTTGTATCGCGTTAATCGCTGTTTGTGCATCTGATAAACAATTATTACATCCCGTACTATCCAAGAATACTGAAATCCTTCGGTCTTCAGTGATCCGGAACCCAGTTTTTCGTCACAATTCTTCGACCTGCAACTTTGCTTTATCCGTCAGCACCAGCTACATACCCTGACAACTAATCCGTTCGACACTATCACCTCTATCACTATTCGAAAGTGTACAAAGAAGGAATGGATAAAAAACACTGCGGGGAGTGCAGTTTGGTAATCAACGAGCTTGAGCCAGTTCGCTGTGGCTTTTGTGATACCTACTTTCACATCAGCCAGCAATGTTGTGGTTTCAATACACGCGCCAACAAAGAGCTGTTTTCGAACGGGAAGGTAATGTTCATCTGTCCCAAATGCAGGGATACTCTAAACGGTCGTAGCGTATGTTCGTTTCTCGAGTCGTCGGTGCTCAGTCGTCGTCACCTATAGAGAATTCGCTCTGCAGTCAAGTGCAGACACTCGCCGATTGGTTGAATCTCTAAGCAAGTCGAAATTATCATCAACGAGCGCCAAACATCCAGATCGGTTAGTACATCAAACTGGCTTAAAACTGGTGTTAAACGACGTCGGAATGATGGACAAGCGGTTCAGGCAGCTGCCGAACGCGGAATAAGTTCAATCGAATTATCGGATTTGTCTGTTCCTTCATCGTGCCTCCACCGCAACCCCGAAATTCTGGCTTTACCTATCCGGATTTCAACCGCTGATTAAGGTAGAAGATGTGCAGAAAATTGTCGCTCGCTGCATGGACGTCTCCACTCCTGCTGATGTCGTTCGTCTGGTGGCAAAGATGTTGACGTTCGTCTCGTTCAAAATTGGCTTGAATCCTGACCATCGTGAACTAGCTCTGAGCGATTCAACCTGGCCGGTGGACTACTTTTCAGGAGTTCGAAGATCAATCCAATCGTCGTTTTGAAAAGGTAGCTCTGAGACCCCTTTCGACAGCGCCGCGCAGATGAATTAACTTTAGAACGTGATTGGACGGTGGAGACCAACTGGTCTCCACCAGAGGCGAGTATTTTGAATTTAAATTTGACCATCCTGCACCTGATTTTCATCCGTTGCAGCTGACTGATGGTGACGGGACATCTTTTACGTTTTACCACGGACGATTAACCACGATGACCATGACCCATACGGTACACTGAATGTACAGACAGAGACTTTTGCACGTACTCCTACAACAATGCGATATCTGGAGGAATGCGGAGGTGATGCACCTCCGTCAGAGGCGAGTATTTACTATCCGCTTGGCCATCACTATGAAACCAACTCCATGCTTTGCTTTTTCGCGCCGTTGTGATAGATGTTATACTCCCGCTTTCAAGCTGCTAGTGATGCATACAAATCGCTCAACAATCATCATGCTCAACAATACATGCAGTATGTTGACAGAATGCAAAGAAGCCTCCGTCGACATCCTAAACGATCTGGAACTCGTGAACTCTAAGCGTAAACAGAACGAGGGTGTGCCTGCAATAGTATCCTTGTCGGCGAAATAGCAACAACTGCTTTAAAAATGAACTTTTCGCAAAGCATTTTGCGAGCATCTATAATACGATTGTGTAACAGCTGATGATGCAACACTAGCGCCTCAAATGCCGAAAATCTGTGTTACATTGGTATACCACTCGACTAGATAACTTGAGTTGCTGCGAAGAAGATAAATCGTCTACAACACCAGGGCTGGATGGGATTTCCGCCATCGTATTTAAAAAGTGCATTGATGTAACTTGCCATTCCACGCCACATCAGCAATACGTAACTGAAACGAAGCACACTGATCCGCAAAAAAAAATAGAAATACCTCCAGGAATTTCTTTAGGAATTATTTCGAAATTTTCTTTAAAAAAATGTCTAAAAATTCTTTAGGAAACTCCTTTGGAATTTCTTTAGCAAATTTTCAGAAATTCAGACATTCTTCCAGGTGTTCCATTCCCTCGGCTCCCGTAATTTAGTTGGAATTTCTTTCAGGAATATTTGATCGAATTTCTTACTGAATTTCCGAATTCAAATTCGAATTTCCAGAGATTCAAATTCTTAGGAGATAGATTCAGAAACTTTTTTGGAAACGCATCAGGATATTCCTTCAAAAGTTCTCTTAGGATAACCTTAAAAAATCCTTAAGGAATACTTACGTTTTGACAACTTCTGCCTGGAGCTCAAGACGGGGAAATGACAGTAATTTCAGTGGCGCAACTTTCGTCTTCGATGATACCAGAGCGCAACGAACTTGGGACTGATCTACAATCCTGAAGAAGGCGGTTGCTACGTACGCATCTTCGCTCGCATCTACAAAAATGTGTAGCTGCAAAGATTTGTAGCTTTCCGGTAGATATTCTGGGCGAATTGTGTCAAGCTGTCCTAATAGCTTAATCCACCGTTGCCATAGTTTGAGCAAATCTTCGTTGATTTTGTCGTCCCACCCGATTTTAGTTCGCCAAGTCTTCTGAACGAGGATTTTTCCGTGAACTACGACACCAGACTCCTCCTTAGCCGTGCGGTAAGACGCGCGGCTACAAAGCAAGACCATGCTGAGGGTGGCTGGGTTCGATTCCCAGTGCCGGTCTAGACAATTTTCGGATTGGAAATTGTCTCGACTTCCCTGGGCATTAAAGTATCATCG
Organism: Armigeres subalbatus; assembly: GCF_024139115.2. Classification (NCBI taxonomy): domain Eukaryota; kingdom Metazoa; phylum Arthropoda; class Insecta; order Diptera; family Culicidae; genus Armigeres; species Armigeres subalbatus. The sequence continues at coordinate 70,502,985 of NC_085139.1, read as the reverse complement.
TGTTAGCCTCATGATATACGAATGCAAAAATGGTAACTTGGCTTAGAAACCTCGCAGTTAATAACTGTGGAAGTGCTTAATGAACACTAAGCTGCGAGGCGGCTCTGTCCCAGTGTGGGGATGTAATGCCAATAAGAAGAAGAAGAAGAAGAAGAAGACGAAACCAGACTGCCGGAGGAGCTGCCGTTTCATTGGAACAATTTCTCCGTGAAGTAGGGGCATCAGTTGTTCGCGGAAAAGTACGCGGAATCCAAATTCGTCCGATTCGGGAAACCAGCTCATCCCGAGTACGCGTTCCGAAACTGCAGCTGTATGCGTCTTGAAGCTCTTCGCAGATTCTTCAGCTGAATCCCCAACCCGTGAAAGCACCTCTCTGGAGTTGGACATCCAGTTCCGAATGTGGAACCCAGCCTTAGCGTGGACTGTTTTCACTTGCAGCGCCAGGTCTGCTGCTTCCTCGACGGTGTCCCGACTATCCAAATAGTCGTCCACGTAGTGATTGTGGACGATTGCTGCGGCAGCCTCGGGAAATTCAGACTCAAACTCCTTCGCATTTTGGTTTTTGATGAACTGTGCAGCGGAGGGCGAACAAGTTACACCAAAAGTGGCAACGTCCATGACGTATATCTTGAAGTCTTTGCAGGGGTCGCTTCGAAACAGGAACCGTTGTGCCTGTCGATCTTCGGGTCTGATCTGAAACTGGTGGAACATCTCTTTTATATCGCCGCAGATTGCAACCTGGCGTTGGCTGTATTTGGAGAGTACTTATGGAAGGGAGGATAACAGATTGGGTCCCGGAAGCAAGGCGGAGTTGAGGGACTGACCTTGGACTGTCGCTGCTGCATCCCAAACTATGCGAACTTTTCCAGGCTTTTTTTGGTGTACAACTACCCCCAACGGAAGATACCACACTTTCCTGGGATTCGAACAGAGAACCTCTTCCTGCGTAATCTTATGCGCGTAGCCTTTCTCCACGTACTCGACTATCTGCTGCTTCAAGTTCTCGAACAGTTCGGGTTTCTGCCGTGAACGACGCTCCAGTGATTTTAGGCGACTCTCTGCCATAGGCTTGCTGTCTGGAAAATCGATATGATCGTACTTCCAGAGCAGTCCTGTCTGGAATCGTCCGGATGGCTGCCGTGAAGTCGTTTCTTCGAGGATCTTTCTGGAACGCATTTCGTCGGATCCTTCCAACAAAGGAGCTACAGCGACTCCAACGTGCTCCACCGAGAAAAACTCCTTCACAAGGTCGTGCAACACATCGTCAGGGTTTCGAGTTTCCTTGTACAGATGAAACTGGCACTGCTGCGTCGAGGAACTTTCACCCGGAATAGTGCCGTACACCGTCTAACCAAGTCTGGTTTTCGCCGCTGCTGGTTCTCCGGCTCTACCTTCGCGGACTTTGAGGGGAATCTTCAGGTGAGTGTTGTCCAAACCGATCAGGATAGTTGGAGTGGCGTTGCGATATCCGTGAACGGGTAGACCACGGAGGTGCGGAAACTGTTGAGCGAGTTGATCGAATGGCAATCTTTGGTGAGGAAGACACAGTTTTTCCACGGTATGAGCTGCTGCAATAACGTGTCGTTTCTGAACTGGACGCCCAGAGATTTCAAGACGAATCAGCTGCGAACTATCCTCACAGCGTTCAACATCGCTGGTCCACTTCAAGTAAAGCGGGTGTACTTCACCTTTCAATCCTAACTCACGAGCAATTCGGACATCGACCAACGTAGACGAAGACCCTTCGTCCAAAAACGAAAACATGTAAACATATCGATCGTTGCCGAACAGCGTCACTGGTACTATACGAAAGAGCGTGGATACTTTCAAAGCGATGTGAACGTTGACGGTTTCCGTCGCTGTTGGCTGCTTTGATGGGACTGCTGACTGAGCCTTCCCTGGGTGCAAAAGCTTGTGGTACCGCTCTTCACATCCTTCCATTCCGCACGAAGCTGCCTTGCACGGGAACTTTCCATGTGATGTCAGGCATCGTCTGCATAGGTAATACTCCTGAACGCGCTTCCAACGTTCCTCCAGGTTGCACTTCTTGAAGTCGTCGCAGTCTCGCACCTTGTATCCCTGTTTCCCACAAATTTGGCATGGTTTTGGTTGGTACTGTTTACTTCCAGAATTGTTTGGAGGATTCCGTTTACCAACGTTGTCCACCGGATTCCCAGATGCATGGGTGTTCGCATACAGCTTCTCTTTTCCCTTTCCTTTGTCTGAACCGACTCGAGCTTCTGAAGATGGTTGGTAGGGAGCGACGTCACTTGCAGCAACCACCAGCTGCGTCATGTAATTGCCAAATGTGCCAAGGTCGACTGCAGGGCACTTTTGTTTGAAAAGCGCCCAAACCAGCTTGATGTTCGCTGGCAACTTGCTGACTAACTCCTGCAGATGCACGCAGATGACCGCAAAGGTTTTGGCATGCTAGACCGAACGATATCAGAGACTCCAGCTTGTCCGGTTTTGGGGCTGGAGTAGCGCGTACTTTCTGCAGCAGCGAGTTGATTATTAGATCGGGACGACCGTACAGCGTCTGGAGCGTCGAAACGATCATAGGAACCGATGAGGGCTCCAGCAGTAAACTTCGGACGGCTTCCAGGGCGTTTCCTTTGAGACTCTGCTGCAGACGCATTAAATTCTCTCCGTGAGAAAACCCACATAACTGGGTGGTGTTCTGGAAACAACTCAAGAACAGTGGCCATTCGACAGGGTCGCCCGAAAAGATGGGAAGCTCTTTGGGAACGATGTGCCTAGCAGCGAGCTGTTGAGATGTCGGGACACTTATCCACGGTTGAGGAACTGGCGCAGGTGCAGAGGTAGAGTCGAAAGGGAGAAACGCTTGTGGAAACACGTTGGGCACCACTGGATCACTGCTGACAGCAATCGACGGGGCAATAGGCACCGTACTGCTTTGAACTGTTTGCATTCGAGTAGACAATGGCAAGCTGGACGATGAAACGGGCGGAAAGTCTGCAATTCGCACGGAGGGGGCGGTCGCGGGGAGGACGTGAGGAGCGCTTCTATATGATGGATTGATGGCGAACGCATTGTTTTGGCTAGTTTGGGGGGGCGTACATGGTTCGGTCAAGGGGAAGGGAGTGTGCTGAATAAGTGACAACTTTGGTATGTCGAATGTGGCATTGCTTTGTAATGGTCTTATTTTGGTCGAAATATTATTGGAGCACGTTTGACTCACCGTAGTAATCACCTTCGACGTCACCTGTCCTGTTGGTGTTGATTCGAGGCCGGACGTCTGCTGGTACCGGTTAATGATTGGTTCCAACACGCGCGCCGCTTGGGTTTGTCCCGCGCCACTTGCCTACGCTGGGTTTGTGGCCGGAATCTCCTGCTGCTGCGTGGATGGGATTATGCTGGGCTTCACGTAGTACCGGTTCGCTCACCAGTAGCGGATGACCTGCAGGATGCTGGCTTGGCTTGGGCGGACGTAATTGCACTCCGTCGAACTTCGGCTGGATCTCCTCCAAGTCCACTGCGATTCGTCGTTTTGAAATGGGCATCGGTGCATCAGCGAATTTCCAAGTCAGGCTCCAATCCAACGGGTCCTGCGTTTGATTCTCCGGTGGTACATGGGCAACATGATGCTCGCCGATTGTAGATTGCCACCGAGACGCATCTGGGCTTAGTGGCTGGCTCGGATTGAGCCCGAAAGAGAGCTCTGCATGCTGGCCTGACTTGGGGGTTGAAACTGCAGCGACTGCCGTTGGTACTAGCGGGATGGACATGTGGACTGTGCCTGTCCGAGACGATACACCAGCGGGAATTTCACTGCGCCCGATGCCGGATTCAACGTTGTCTGTAGGCTTGTTCTGAAGCCATTGATGGACCTTTTCGATGCTGGATACAGATCGACGACTGCTGGCTGCACTACCCTCGAGCAGCTCTGCTTGCATCAGCTCGTACTTTTTCGCGAGATATTCCTTCTCCCGCCTCACTTTCTCCTCCGCAGCCTTTTCCTGCAAGCATTTTTCTTCTTCGAGCCGTTGCAAATCAAGCAAAAGCCTGGCTCGAGCAGAAGAGCTTGTCGACCGCCTCGTAGACGAAGGGGGAGGTGGATGGTCTCGCTGATAGCAACGCGCACACAGAACACGTTCACCACCGGTACACCGACCGATCATTGCACACGCGGAATGAATGAAACGCAGACACTCGATACACTGTGTCGTCTTCTCTCCTCCGACGATCGGTTGGCCGCATGAACAATTATATCTGGCCGCCGCCATCGCACTTTCTGGCTACCTCGTGAGCGTTGTTGAAACGGTCGCGGTTAAAAATCTAAAAGATTTGTTGCGACAGGTGTGCAATTCAACATCGCACATACGAATCACCCATCATGTTTACATTGCTTGCACTCGCGACTGACCTCGTGATGAAGGAGGAATTGACTGACCGCGAATGTGTCTCTTGCATGCGATGGCTGCTACGATCTGTCATGTGACTGAAGAACAGTATATTAGACTTGTTCATGTTTATAGGCCTGTCCAACGCCACACATCTCCCCTCTCCTCTAAAAAAAATAACGACTGGCATCTATGTTTAAATAAAAAATAACTTTACCGACATATTATTAATGATGGGAATACTCTCTCACAATGATAAAAAAAAGGCATCTTGAACCAAACGATCACTTCAGGCGCATTATTGTACAGCGAGCGTCTAATTTCGTAATCGAAAAACACTATGGATAAACCATCATTATGGTTGCCCAACTAAATATGGAAAATCATTCTCAAGACATTCTTGTGCAGTGTTAACTCGCAATGGAAACACTATTTTTAATAACCCTTTTTTGCTTCTAGTAAAAATCATCAGTACTAATACTACCTTTACTTTCTTTGAGCACACGTCTATTTCAATATGTAACTATAAATGTCAAACAACCAGCAACAAAAACTACAAACCGATCCGGAAAAGTATCGATAAACTGTTCTTAACTATAGGCGGATATTTTTTCTCAATGCAATCAATCTCCACGAGCACCTTACGAATCCACGATAAAATCTTAATTCTTGTGGATTCAATTTTCATAAATTCTAACTCTACCATTGTGGAGAAATTAGAATCTTGCCTGCGGATGTTCTACTACAAAGTTCTCACCATTTCGGTCTGTAGTAATACTATTCTTCTTGCGGGCGTCCCACCAACGCAGAGGAAGAATCTACTGAATGCGGGCGTCCCACCACGCTGAATTGTGATCATTCCGATCCACAATAACACCATTCTTCTTGCGGGCGTCCCACCAACGCAGAGGAAGAATCTACTGAATGCGGACTCTTTCTCATAAGTAAATTTCAAATTTTCATTCGTTTTACTGAAAATCACTCCTATACTTTTTCAACGGTACTTTCAATTTTATCAATAATTTTATTGTGTGTGTATTGATAATCATACTTTAATTTAAAAAGCCTTACTAAAACCGGTTCATATCGCCTTGCTTCGAAGTTAATCATCTTTCACCCATCGCACACTTGGAATAATCCATCAACAAACAAATCCTACTCTACTCTTCTACTACTCTATTTAACTAATCTGAAGAAAACCTTACGAAAGTTACTCTGTTTTACATACCAATCAAAGAGAATGAACCATAAAATGCCAGCACATAAACGTCCCAAACATCCGATGTTTTCCAAATGTCCAAGAACAGCCCCCAACGGCTGGTGGATAAAATCAAAACATCAAAAATCATTGTCAGAAAATCTCCATAATAAGCTGTAAAAATATATTCTTCGCATAGATGTGTGCATTCTGAGCGCAGTTGAGACAGTACACGTGAAAATAAACTCTTTGAAAAACTATTGAGGTTTTTATCATTATCATTGTTTACAAACATTTCTTTGTTTTCTGTTAGAAATGTCAGTCTTGCCTGTTTGCTGCTAGATTATTCATGTCATTACATTCTAGGCATAAAATGCTGAAGAAAACATTAACAAAAAGTAAAACGTTACAAACACCATTTTGTGTTCGGTTCTACCGGAATGTTCAAGCGGAATCATATCAAAACAAAACTTTAAATGTAAATAATCGGGCTGTCACTATACGTCTCATAAAATATCTTATAGCTAACTACCAACAAAACTAAATAAGTGAACGGTATGAATTAATTTTACAATAAACAACACAATGACAATTCCGTGAAAAAATCGCAATGTGTGCACTGAGAGGATAGTTGCAGGTCTGTAGCAAAACATTTTGAAAATTAGAATTTCTCGAGTCCGCAGCTCCCAGTCCGAGAGCGGCATCCATACAAATATAACGAAACCATTACTTACCTTACTGTTCGCGCCCAAAGCGAACGTGATAGAATGTTTGTCCCAAGTTACCAATCCTAAAGTTAATCACCCCCAAAATCCCACATTCCATCCTACTAACCCTGAGTCGACTGCGGTGTTTCGGTCCCCTTCCTACTAACAACCATGGTTTGAAAATGAACACGCACTCCTCATCCAAACGGTAATTGATAGCTTGATGCTTGGCTCGCGAAGTCCCGTTAGCGAAAAGAACCGTTATGAATTGGACGCCAGCAGCGAGGAAGAAAAAGAAGAAGAAGCCTACGACGAGAGTACCGACAGCAATGACGACTTGGCAACATGCCACACGCTGATTGGCCGACCAATCAGGAGGCGAATAGGATTCAACATAATGTATATAAGAAATGTGCATTCGCTCAAGAGCATTCAGATCATTGTAAACTATTCCGCGAAATACATCGTTGTTTATTATTTAACCGCTTTATTTTTCTTGGGCAAGCCGAAACAAACAGCCTTTCTCAAGGCTTCAAGAGTTAAACAATAATTTTCGTTAGTCGCTATCGTACGGATTTGGAGGCCCTTAAGCCGAAGGGCATTGAATACAGTCCACATCCCCTACCGAGCCAACTGGTGGCTCGTCCAGGCATCCTTCAGAGGGAAGGTGCCGCTGTCAAGGTTAAGATACCGACAGTTCCCCGCTACCCGTTCGTGATCGGACACTTACCTTTGCAAATAAAAAACTTCGCCGCTCTAACCTCTTTTCGGCTTCCCGTGAAGTTCGTTCAAAACTGCTAAGCACACATCTTTACACAACATGATGGGTGATTCCACAAGCAACGCCTGCACACACTCCTGGCAGGATCTCCAAATGTTTAATTCAACATCGCACATACGAATCACCCATCATGTTTACATTGCTTGCACTCGCGACTGACCTCGTGATGAAGGAGGAATTGACTGACCGCGAATGTGTCTCTTGCATGCGATGGCTGCTACGATCTGCCATGTGACTGAAGAACAGTATATTAGACTTGTTCATGTTTATAGGCCTGTCCAACGCCACACAACAGGTGATGATTGTTTCGGACAATCCAAAGGGCGAACTCGTTTTTGGGTTGTGGAGTTGCTTTTAGCTGCAATATATTGATTTCAATTAGTGTTAAGTTCAAATATAGTTCGTTAGTTCAATTTTGCATGAATAGGAAATTTTACAATTTAGTTCATAATTTGCATGATTTAGGATAACAAATTGAGTGTTTAGCTTACATTTTTAGTGGCTTTTATATGTGAATCCTGTCCAACAAACATTAATTTTGAAATAATCTATTAAATAATCACTTTTATTGACGGTCTCAACTTTGTGTACGTCGGAGACGAGCCAGCCTCGGGCTGAAAGTCTCCTAAATAAAGACAAAAAAAAAAAAAAACTTTGTGTACTATGTGTGTCTCGTTTGCTATCTATTTTGTACTGTATTAGGTGGACTGAAATGATCGGCTACGAAGTCATCGGTGCGGTTGTTTTTTGTTCGTTCCTCACAGTTGGCAGTAGGTACACGGGAGAAATTATTCAGACGATAGGGCGCCGTCCTGAACAATGTTTACCGAATTATTTAAAGAATTTTTGGGTCGGAATTCCTTCAGGAAATTCTTCAGCAATACCTACGGAATTTGCATCAGAGAAACCTTCCGAAGTTACCTTTGAAGAATTCCTTTAAAAACTACATTTGGAAATTGCTCTAGAAATTCCTGCGGAAATTGGTTTAGGAATTCCTTCGAACTTTTTTTAAGAAATGCCATCTGCAATTATTTCAGAAATTTCTTTAGATGATCATATAGGAATTCTTTTGATTTTTAAAGAATTCCTTCGGTCATTGCTCCGGAAATTTAATTAGTCAAACCTTCGGATATTGCTTAGAAATTTTTTCGGAAATTTTCTAATTCCTAAAATAACAAATGTTGGGTAGTGCGTATCTGAAGGAATAAAATAGACCCCATTTCGCGGTCGTCAGCCTGTTACCCAGCTTCGGTAGCCTTCATTTCAGGTTACGTATTGCTGGTGGACCCAGCCATCCCCAATGTGTCGACGTGGGTGTATAGGGAGCATGGAGAGGTGTTTTACCTCACACAGTTCCTTTCCGGACATGGCTTTGTCACTATCTGCATCGGTGTGGCCATGCGTCATCGCCATCCTGCCCGGCGTGTATCAACATAGAGGAGACTCCGAGCGTGGTATTCGATTGCCCAGGTTTGCGGAAGTACGTGAGGAATGCCTGCCTACGGGCGGACAACATCGCAGAGCGAATGTGTCGCGATGGTACGTGGAATGCGATAAGCAGAGTCGTGACGCAAATACTGTCAGAGCTGCAGCGTCAATGGAGAAGGACCAGCAAATAAGCGTCGGTTTGGAGCGAAATCCAGCACAGTGAGCAGTGTTTGGTTTCGGTCGTCAGGGCGCCAGCGAACCGGAAGTCTTCGCCAACCGGAATCGTTGGACCGACCTCGGCACTGAATTGCCAACCTGCTGAAGAAAGAAGAAGAAGAAGAAGGAAGTGCTTCGGGTATGAGGGCACCGCCAGTGGACGTCATCCACCACGGGTCGGACCTCTACGCCCGAGACGAAGACGGCGCAAGAAAGCGTCCCTGCGATAGCCGCCGGTGATCGGGCACCATCAGTGCGGAAGTTTCCTTCACCGGAACTGGTGGACCACCCTCGACGCCGGGGAAGTCAGGAGGATTCGAGTGAGGAAGTTTGCGGTACGACCGCCGAGGGATCGAGACAACGTAGCGGTGGATCTCAGCAAGCCAGTCGCGAACTGCCTAAGCTAGGGGCCGGAATGAAGAAGTGCATGAGCGGCCCCGAAGTAGTCGCAGCATCCGGTCCCGGGGATGAGCAAGGAGTATAAGGACCCGGTTTATCCGGGAGGCACATTTGCAGGTCGGAGGAGCCCATCCCTTTTCGCCTTCGAGCATAGTGTGGATGCTCAAGGTGTCTGTCCACGATTTTTGATGGCCTTTAACCCTTGTAAAAAAAAAAAAAAACACACACACACACACACACACACACACACACACAGACATCACCTCAATTCGTCAAACTGAGTCGATTGGTATACAACACTATGGGTCTCCGGGCCTTCTATAAAAGTTTGTTTTGGAGCGATCATAGCCTTTACCGTATACTTAGTATACGAGAAAGGAAAAATGAATTAAAAATACTGTTTTTTAGGTACACCTAATCCAATTAGGTAACATTGCTTAAATCAACCAACTTAGAGCTACAGAAAAAGTTTTCTAGCAAAATTGATTGGAATAAGCTGCTACACTTTGTAGAATATAACGTATCAATATTCCGAGAAATAAAAAAAAATTTATTTTTTTTATATGATCGACCACCCTATTTTTGATAGCACCATAATGATGACCTTACTATTTCGAGCAATTTTGTAGAACAAAAATCTTTTCTAAAAATATTGTTGTGGCGTAAATGCATCTTTCGCGAAATCTGTATCCTGGACCATAGTGCAATGACAGAGCGAAAAACTTTCTCTTCCGATCTGCGCATTTGCATCCCGATAACAATCTTTACATCGTGTGTGGGTACTCTCCGTTGGCCTTATCAAGGCTTTCATAGAACTCATCCTTCCTCATCAGGTTTATCGTTCGTTGGGGCATAGATGCTGATCAGGCTAAATTTGAATTTGCCCTTTGTTCTCAACACAAAAACGCGTCAGGCCGAAATTCACGTTCTCCTTGTGGGCCACCGTATTTCCTGGATTGCTACACTCACAGCTCACCGACCATCTGCTGCTCGAGCCAGGAGCCCAACACGTGCGGGGTCATTCAAAGCTCTCACGTTCCAATATCCGATATCCAATATCGTTGTCCTTTATTCGTTGCCGTTGAATCAATCCGTTAGCTCTACTTTTCCTTTCTTGGTAGCTTAGAATCTTCTGTAGGCTACCTTACCAGGTGCGCTACCTACATCGCGTTGAAGGGCTGCCTTCTCGATGCTGACGATGCAACATGGTGTGCACAGTTTAGTTTATAGACCCTCGCTGGCACTCGGACGATGATCAGCCGCCCTATAACATGGACAGACGCTGTTGTGAGCCGCTCCTAAGAGTGAAAGATGCTCGATCAGATTTGCACCTCCGGGGAATGAAACACCTCCTTCCCTGTCAGCTTACGACCATAGTTCCCACCGGGTTGGTTATCCGATCTTCTGGTTGCTCGTTCCCGGTCAGCGCCACGAAGGTAAGGATAGAAAGGCTGGAAGAGGCTGAGGACCGCAATTGGGTCTATTTTATTCCTTCAGGACTCAGGTACGCATCACCCAACATTTGCCATGTCATTATTTTAGGAATACTTTCGAAAATTCTAAAGAGAAACCATTCGAAATTTCTTTATCAATTTCTTCGAAATTCCTTTGAAATCCTTCAGAATTTCTTTTGAGAACTCTTCCAGGAATAATTAAGAAATACGCCTGGAATTCCTTTTGACATTCGTGAATTCCTTCTGAAAATTCTCTGGAAAATTAATTTCCGAAAAATTTCTAAGCAATATCCGAAGGTTTGACTAATTTAATTTCCGAGACAATGACCGAAGGAATTCTTTAAAAATCAAAAGAATTCCTATATGATCATCTAAAGA